>NC_089585.1:18016307-18023591 GCF_019320115.1 Miscanthus floridulus | reverse complement strand
TAGTGCATTTCACAAGTAACTCAAGCACTTGATGCACATATTAAGGGGGAGCCCATCCTATGCCTTATGTCTTTTAAGACTAACCTTTTCTTCTAGTGAATTTGTGTAGTCTCTTGCTGAGAATGAGTCTCTCATGAGTATGCTACATTGACTCAATCCAAATTGGTTATCTCTCATATTCATTTGGATTGTATTTTTATCTCTTAAGTAGCTACTCTCTATAATATAGCTTAAATTCCCTTGTTTGGACTTAATTGACCAAAAGTGCCTATGTTCTTGCCTTCCACATGTATATGTATGCACTATAAAAAAAGGAATTTAGTCTATGTTATAAGGTTTTGCAATTAGTGATCTACATGCCTTCCACATCCAAAATGATCACTAGTTGTGAAATTCTCTTGTGCAATTTAATGCTATCTCTTGTCTTTATGAGCATTTCCTAGGTGACATTATGAGATACGGGCATTCATTCCAATTAGCATCAACTAGTGAAGATCCTTTTAATAGAACAACACTTGCACTTGTCGATCTTTGGGATTTCTCTTGGTTGGGCTGGATATCTCTCGAAACAAGCTTTCCAGAAAGTCTAAGATCGCTAAAAACAGAGTTCGGAGTAAAGAGATATGACGTTTTCCGTGAGGTGACCTGTGCTGTTTCTGAGAGCTGCGGCAGTGCCGCGCATAAGGACGACAGTGCCGCACCTGTATAGGTCTTGATGGCTAGTTTTTGAACTCCAATGGCTAGTTTTGGTTTTGGGTGTATATATACTCATCCCACGGCCCCTAGGCTAGCTGCTGACGACCAAAACATTACAAAGCCTTATGAAGACTCTCTCAATTGGTGTCAAATTATAAAGATCATATTTCAATTGGTATTGATTGATAATCTTTAACTTGGTATATCAAGAAATATGTCTTCAGCTGATATCTCAATATGACAACAAGAACTAGCAATGGACTTTCAATTAATATCAAGCACAAGTTTATGATATCTCCTTGAAGATGATGATGATGAGAGATGGACACAAATGAAATTATCTTGCTATAAAGAAGTACTAGTCTCATCAAAGCACTAAATCCAAGTATTGAAATCATCTTCATGGTGGAGATTATGAGGCTTAGAACAAAGGTATATCGCTCCATGAACTCATGTGTTACCTTTGTGCATCTAGGCCTTTACATGCTAGTGTGTGCATGTGTATGCAATTTTTGAGTCACACCATAAGTTTGTTCTTATGGTGATGATTAGAGAATTATTTAGATATTTGGTTGATACCTCTTGTGGTGATGGCATGAGTTTGTCTCATGTTATACTGTCATCTAAGTGAGGTATGAGCCAAATATGCTAACCTCTCAAGAATCTTGACCTAAAAGTTGCATACTTTGTTTGGTAGAAAATAAGTGAGAAATACCATATGCTAAACTTTTACCTACTTTTGCCCTCACTTGTCGAACATCATTTCTTCCTTTTGGTGGAGAGATCCTTTTTGGAGATTAATGCCAAAGGGGGAGAAATATTTTATTAGGGGAGAATGTAAGGGGAGAGAGATTGATATGAGGATGAAAAGGGGATAAAGGAGAGGCATACATATAAGGTTTAAAAATATATATATTGTGGTGTGTGCAAGGATAGTTTAAATTGATGATCTTGATAAGGACCATTTATGCTAGTGTGTGGCATTCATGCCTTGAGTGATGCTTGTTTTCTCCTGTGCTGGTTAGGCAGGTGCGGCAGTGCCGCCCTCTGCTGGTCAGCAATCTTTGAGTGCATGAACTGTCATGAGCATCACGGTTATCATGTTACACCTTGCACCCCATGGATGCTAAGATATAGGAGAGTTTCCACACTGCATCTTAAATATGTGTATTTGACATTTGAGGCCAAAATTTGAATTCCTTCAATGCACACATTTAAGGGAGAGCTCACTATATAATATGATTCAAAATCTTAATATTTATCAATCTCTTGTAAGCTTTAGTTGTGTTGTCATCAATCACCAAAAAGGGGGAGATTATAAGTGCATCTAGCCCTTTAGTGGGTTTTGGTGAATTGAATGACAACACAATTAAAGGTCTAATTAGTTTGCTAAGTGTTGAACAGGAAATTGAGTCTATTGCATATACTTGTGGGTTGTGTATTAACAAGTATATACAAGGTTCAACTAGTAGGCAAACTTGATGATATGCCACATTGTGTTAAAGTGAATGCCAAACTGTGTATTGTTGTATTGGAAGTTTATGGAAGAAATCTAGTTCAAGCAAAAGACAATAATGCAAATGGAATCAATGAAATAGCTTCTATGTTGTGGGATATCATAGCATCATGTGAAAGCAAACATATTTGGTAAATGACAATGTATAGTGGATATAAGTCAGTCTCTACATTGGTTTGCTTACATGGATGAATATATGAAAGATCAATTGGAATGTCAAGCCAAAATGAGAAGGGAATAAGGAATCATGAATTAGCTTGACCATATTGATGTTGATCCATGTATGTCTCTATGTGAGACAAACTGAAGTTTGATTGATCTCAACATTCATATCTAGAAAATATTCAAGCAAGGATCAAAATATTGAAGAAATGGTTTTCAATGGATGCTTAATATAATGTGACTTAAGTATGGTTTGATAGGGTGAAGATAGCAAGGAAAGGGCTTCGAGGTACTAAGCGAAGGTAAAGGGCAAGCGACGGCTTGGCGACCGAGGTACCATGGCTAAGGTGAAGAAGAGAGTACTTGCATTGAGTCGAGGTACTATTCAAGCTATGAGGAGTCATATTGTGTTGAGGATCAAATCATTAGTGAAAGTGACTTAAAGCCATGAAGGTGAACTCATATGTATGGAAATGGTTCAAGTCACATAATCAAGGTATAATGAGAATGAGGAAAACATATTCGATAATAGAAGTCCTCAATTGCCAAATGAAGTGGCAACCAGCTCAAAGGCATTTACATTCTTTTATGCTTTGAATTTGAGTTTAGGAAAAGTCATACTATAAAGAGGGATTCTAGTACAGTTGGTCAACTGTGCAACCAGATGCTCAAAACTACAGATCAATATCCTCTTACCCAGCCAAAGTAGCCAGCCAAAAATCTCCAGATTCTATCTATTTTGGCTACGACGGCAGTGCCACCCATAAACAACCGTTGGGACCCAAGAGGTATAAATACCATTTGGGCCGGCCCACAACGTAGAGGATTCTTCTCCAACGGTTCAGTTTGAAACTGAATAGACCAAAGCTCACCTCTCTCTCCTCCATTGTTGCTCCTTCATCCCTCAAGCAATCCTTGATTTCCACCATCAAAACTTGAGAGAAAAGGCAGTAAAACTCGATTGGAGAGCAGATCCACTGATTCCCAAAGTCTAAGAGCATTTGGTTCACGTTTGGCCGACGGTTCTAGGGTTTGTTACTCTTGGAGCCTTGCTTCTAGCCGGCTAGGCGTCGCCCTTGTGCTTGGCAACTTGTGTGGTAGCCTTGGGACGGTTTGTAACCTCATCTTGCAGCTAAGAAATTACCCCTCACTTCAAGAGTTCATTCTCTTGATTTGAGAACGAGGGCAAGGCAAGCCTTGGTGGCAAGCCAATCCTTTTGTGGATGCCTCAACAACATGTGACTTAGACAAGCCTTGGTGGCGAGCTAAACCACGGGATAAATTTTGTGTCTCGCGTGCTTCACTTTGTGTTCTTGCTGGTTCAGCTCTTTGCTAGCTGTTGTTAGGGTTTGGTAGCTCGATCCTCTCTTGTGTGAGATTTCTATGGTATCTAGTCTTCGAACTGGATTTTGTCTTTCTGTTGCAAGATTGAGCAGCTTAGAGTGTTAGGTCACTATCTGTGAAATCTCAATGCTGTCTGCTTTATTTTTGAAGAGCGGCAGTGCCACCCTCTGTTCTAACAGAGTTTCGAGTTGAATTTTTATAGGCCTATTCACCCCCCTCTAGGCCTCCTAGGCGACATCAAGGTCCTTTTTGGTTTTCTATTCAGTGGCCCATCCAACCCACAACAAATATCGTAATCCCGCTTTTGTTCTATCTCACGTTATATGTAGACGCAGGTGCCGCCAACTCTTTGTAACACCCCGGTGTTATGCCTGCATTTAGGCACTGCTAATCATACATATCGTGCATCATCAAGCATCCTAATCATACCTGCATGATCTTGCATATAACAACTGAAACATTACTTCGAAACATACGAAACATGTTTGTGAAACGTAAATGATGCATACACTTATTAGAGTTATTTTGCTCTGATTCTTGCTTGCTAGTTGAGTAGAAACTGTTGGTTATGCTTGTAAATCATCTAGAATTGTTTAGCACAATTTTTGGAGCAAGGTTTGTATTCAAAATTAATTAAAAATTTTGCTTCCAAAGTAATTTCCAAAAATTAGGGTTTTGAATTAAAATTTAACTTTGACTTTATAATTTAAAATCTAGATAGAATTGGACTTTGGTCATAAAAGCAAAGTTGTAAAGAATTAAATTCTAAACAACTTTCATTTTTGGTACATTTTCAAAAAAGGTCATTTTCTTGCTCAAAATAATATTTGAAAGAGGGCATTTAAAAATTTCTTGAAAATCTAATTGAAAAAGGACTTTTTCTCCTTCATGGGCCGCCGCCTCGCTTTCGGCCCAGCCGCACAGGAGGCCCGGCCTGCCTCCGCGCCCGCTCACCCGCCTCTGCCTCGGCCCAGCTGGCTCGCCGTGGCCCAGTCCACCGCGCGCTGGCCCGTCTCCCGCGCGCCGCGCCGTTCCCCTGCTGCTCGCCGCGCCACGCCACGACCGCGGCAGAGAGCGTCCGCCGCGTGGCGACCACATGCCGGCGTCGCCCGCCGCGCATCAGCCGTGGCCTGACACCGCGCCCACGCGCCCGCCTTCACCTGTTGATGCCCGCACACTCGCTCACTCGTGCCCACGCTTCCTCTCCTCCCCCTCCTGAGCCGAGAGCTCGAGCTCCGCCCTCGCCGCGCCCGCCGCTCCGCCGGCGTCGAGCTCTCGCACCGCCGCGCCATTTTCCGATTGCTCGCGCCCACATCTCCGCCTCGCCTTCCCTCGGCTCACGCTCGTGCTTGCGCCGCCTTCCGAGCCCTGGGTGAGCTTCCCCGCGCCTCGCCACCGACGTCCATGGCGCCGCCGTGCTCGGCCGCCGTGGAGCGCCCTCTCCCTCCCCTTCTCAGCCATGCTTAGCTGCCTGCTCGCTTTCGCCATCGCCTCGCACACCTCCTGCGCTCGCTTGCTTGCGCTGCTGTGGCCGGAGACGGCCGCCGGCCGCTGGCCGAGCCGCGCCGCCGCGCCAGCGCGCGCCTCGGCGGGTCACCCTGCCTCGGCTGGCCAGGCCAAGCCAGGCCGTGGGCTGACGCCCTGATGGGCCGTCTCCCCTCCCTCGCGCTCGGGCCGCGCAGGCCAGTTGTGGCCGTGGGCCAGCTGTTCCCCACGGGCCGGCCTAGTATTTCTGAAATGAATTGATTTCCATTTATTATTTGTTATTTGAAATAAAAAATGGTTTGAAAAATGTTTGGATGATCAAACTTGCTCCAAATTTGTTGAAACAAATTTTGCTAGGTTCCTTATCATCAGATCTACTTGGGAAAATTTTTGCATGTCATTTTTGGGATACTTTTCTGTAGGATTTTATTTAATCATGGATATTGCTGATAACTTGAAAAATATGTAGAAAAATCTATAGTCTGCAGAAAAATATGATTCCAAGTTTGTTAATCTTCTTAGGTCATGTACTTCCTATGAAAAATATGTTTCATGCATGTGCTGTGGGAAAATTTTGAGGTGTAGTTCAAGTGCCTTTAATGGCTGATTTTTGTTATTTTTGCTAGAGAGCAAACTTTGTATAAAACATGCATGTGGTAATTTTTGTACAGTCATTATATGCTATTAAGAACCTAGGAAAAATACTAATTCTGTTGTTTGACACTTTTCATAGTACAAAGTAATTTCATGCTCATTTTTATGCTATAGCTTGTCATTTTTGTGTAGGGTAGTTTACTTATCCAAATGCCATGAAATTTTTATGGTAGTTTGTTTAGGATAGTATTAGGCTACTGTAATTTTCTCAGATTTTTAGGAGCATCAAAAATGTATGTTGCTATTCAAACCTATTATTATTTAGGGTTTAAGCAAGTGTTGCTTTAAGTGTGATTAAGAAATTAGTAAAGCTTTGGTGTATCTTTGAAGCATTTCATAAGATATGTTGATTTAACATATTAGTAGTAGAAGAGAATGCAGTAGATGACATGTGCTTGTAGTATAGTTTCTTGGATGATGTTGACTACCTTGCATTTAAACATATCCATTGCATTCATCTCCTTCGATGCACCGTTTGCATAATCACTTACGCGCATTGCATCATACAGGATCGCAAACCGAGAACCCAGTCGTCATACCTGAGGAGCCCGAGGAGGAGTTCGAGGTGTAGCAGCAGGAAGTGCCAGAAGCCTTCGAGGAGGACGTTGAGGAGCTTCCGGAGTGCCCCAATCACCGTCCGAGCTCCTTTGAGAGAGGCAAGCCCCGGAGCATTTTTCTCCCGGTTTGCAATTATTTAATTAAATACTTTACTTTAAATTGATGCATTACGTTCAGGAGTTGTTTGCAACCGTTGCTGCATTATACCTTGCTCACCTTTGTTATACTATATCCTTGTTACCCTGGTATCCGCAGTCGAGTCAATGCTTAGCTGGCTTAGACCGGTAGAAGTCAGGTGATTTCCTGTCACCTGCGAGCTATAGGTGGTTACCTGGATCTGCTTGGATGACTATGAAGTCATGGTATAACTAAGTGTTAAATGAAGTTGAGACCGGACGGAGACTTGCAGAGTTTTGGACTGTAGTATTTCCGTCTGTGTCGATTAAGGACCGACCGTTGTTGGGTCTCGAGTCATGTTGAACGCATGCCTTACATTTAGCTGGCCAGATAAAGTACCTTCCGACCGCGAAGCTGGGAGATTTTTCGGGCCGAGTAGATTGCCCGCAACGCACTGTACCGGAGCAGGTGTGGTAGGACACGGGGGCGGGATGATAAGACCAAAGTGCAGTCGGTCGGCCCCCGGGTACATGTGGTTCCTGGCAAACTCGAGATTCCTGGAAAGTTGACTCGGTGATCAATATCTCACTTTAGCGGGTGAGTGAGGTTTGTGTAAGGAATAAATCACCAGCTGGTTAGGAATCGATTCGAATCGCCATCGCTCCTGGATAGTGAGCACTTGACTTGAGTTACTTTCATCGTAGTAAATGTTATGGAACACTTGGACAGTTATAATGAATATGACAGTAAGG